>NC_134487.1:201878128-201920700 GCF_040206685.1 Ascaphus truei | reverse complement strand
TCCCCCCCCGTTCCCCGTGACTCCCCCCCCCCCCCCGTTCCCTGTGACTCCCCCCCCCCCGTTCCCTGTGACTCCCCCCCCCCCCCCCCCGTTCCCTGTGACTCCCCCCCCGTTCCCTGTGACTCGCGCCCCCCCCCCCCCCCGGCGCTCGCTTGGTCCCCCGATGTGCCGTCCTGCTGAGTGAGGCGTGCAGGCGGCTGCAGGAAGCGCCCTGTGTGGGCCTAAGACTCGCGCTCCCCCCCCGGCGCCCGCTCGATGTGGCGTCTGGCTGAGCGGCGGTAGGAAGCGCCCTGTGTGTGTGGGCCTGAGGCTGAGGCGGGACGCGCAGTGGGCCTGAGGCTGAGGCGGCATGCGCAGTGGGCCTGATGCTGAGGCGGGACGCGCAGTGGGCCTGAGGCTGAGGCGGTACGCACAGTGACTTACCTGAGCGGGTGGTAGCGCCGGGGAGGTAAGGGAGCGGCTGGGGTAGGAGGGCCGCGCTTCCCGTCCGGAGCCAGTGCAGGACGGCGCACGTGAGGGGGGGGGGGAAAGGGGTCGGACAGAGGGTGTGTGTGTGTGTATAGAGCTGCTGTGTTGTGTGTGTGTGTGTATAGAGCTGCTGTGTTGTGTGTGTAGAGCTGCTGTTGTGTGTGTGTGTGTGTGTGTGTGTGTGTGTGTGTATAGAGCTGCTGTGTGTGTGTGTGTGTGTGTGTATAGAGCTGCTTTGTTGTGTGTGTGTGTAGAGCTGCTGTGTTGTGTGTGTGTGTGTGTGTATAGAGCTGCTGTGTTGTGTGTGTGTGTGTGTGTGTGTGGGCCGTCACTCCGCCTCAGGCCAATGAGAGGTGTGCGGGGGCGGGCGACCCAAGGGACCAATGAGATTTCCCCTAGGGACACCGGACATCCAGGCAGGCAAACATACAGTGCTTTCACTAATATAGTATATAAGATCAATTTCTCTATTTCTGCGTGTATATATAAATATATATTGGAATGTAATATTCACATGACAACACTGTAAAAACCATAATATTAGCTTGACCATATTAAGCATACATTTATACGTGTGTGTATATACAGATGCAGCAGGCGTTATTGAAACACTTCACGCGGTGTATACCTCGGAATACCCATGTTATGGTGCGGGATTTCTTCCAACCTACCACCTTAAGACACAATCCATGAAATTCAAACAAAGCAACCGCGATAAACACGTGTGCCTTGTGGAGTACAGCAGTGCATACGAAAATGGCACCGTGATTTGTTCGAATAACGGTCGCTGTGTGTGTGTGCGTTGCTCCCCAGATTTGAAAACCTCCATTTTGCCGTGCGAGGACTTACCGGCATCTAGATCTCTCTCCTCTTTGCTGTCAGCTCTCTCCTCACTTCATAGGGCTGTGCCCACGTGTTCTCCTCTCTGCAGCAGTCAGCTCTCATGTGCGGCGTCGCAGAGGAGGGTCACATGACACAACACACATTTTTTAAACATTCAATTCAATGCTTTATTGCTAACGGACACATACACACACCTGAACATTAATACATTTTACATAATACACATGCAGGGATCGAACTCAGGATCTTCCATATAATGGTACCAATGCTTTACCGCTACACCAAAGGCTTGGTGTGACAATACAGATCCTATAAATATATTTTTCCTCTACAGCACATTGCCACAGTGCACTGTAAATGTTAAGTTTCTCTCTAAGGTCTATGACATCACACAGTCCCTTTGTTATAACGGGGTGTAGCTGTACCCATATCTCTCTTGAAAAAAGGGTAATTTAGTTAAACCCTTTGGCCAAAGAATTTTAAGCCTACAAGCCACTTCAAAGCATGACCAAATACAGCCCAACCCCGTTATATAAACTACAAACTAACTCAAAAACTCTCTATCAGCGCTTGATCCAAGTGAAATAATGTGAATTTGAGTGATTACACCAAACCCAAATGGAATATGTGTAGATACAAATGCAGCCAAGGGGGCAGTAAACAATAGACTGTTCACATCCAAATAACAATACAAATACAAAAATAATGTCCTCGGCGCAAAAAATGATGATCACAGTACCATATCAAAAGACAGTCCTGGATGGAGTGACAGTCCTGATAGTGGAGTGATACACCAACCGATGTAATGAGGTAGATTTTCTTCCAGGTGTGATTTCCCAGATGATGTCTGTAATTCCAAATAAAAACAAAAACACACCATTGCGCAGTATATAGACTCCAATACCCTAACCAGGAGAAGAATATCCCTACTTACAAGATAGACTCTTGTTGGTTCAGGGAGAGAATCTGTTCCAGGCTCCTTTCTTCTTCACCTTGATGTCCACGGACCCCACGTGGTTCCCAAGATGGCCCTCTTCACCCCGATCGGCGTCCTTGCAGGGGCAGCATGCACCGCAGCAGCCTGCACGGCTCTCCTGCAACCGGGTACCGCAGAACTGTGCAAGAGGACCCGTCTGTGTCCAGTGCCGAAGCCTCAGCGATGGGGGTCTCCTTCTGAGCAAGCTCACCACTCAGACAGTCTCTGTCTCTGCTCTGCAGAGAATGATTCCTTGTACACTGACCCTTCTTGTCAGAGCACACAGCACTGCAGCTGTGTCACTGACTAAACGGACTGCTAACAGGGCAAAGTCCCTACCTAAGGGGCCTTCCCCTTAAAGCAGTCACAAGCTGAAGGGGAGTGGGGTCTAGCTGGGGCCTAAGGGGAGACTTCTGGCCTAGTGCAGGAGGCTACTTTCTCCCTGCACAAACACACCCTCTCCTCTCTGTGTCCCAGCTCCTAACTGACACTCCCTGTCTGCACACAACAATGTCACACGTGTACAGACAGGGAGTGTCAGTTAGGAGCTGGGACACAGAGAGGAGAGGGTGTGTTTGTGCAGGGAGGAAAGTAGCCTCCTGCACTAGGCCAGAAGTCTCCCCTTAGGCCCCAGCTAGACCCCACTCCCCTTCAGCTTGTGACTGCTTTAGGGAAGGCCCCTTAGGTAGGGACTTTGCCCTGTTAGCAGTCCGTTTAGTCAGTGACACAGCTGCAGTGCTGTGTGCTCTGACAAGAAGGGTCAGTGTACAAGGAATCATTCTCTGCAGAGCAGAGACAGAGACTGTCTGAGTGGTGAGCTTGCTCAGAAGGAGACCCCATCGCTGAGGCTTCGGCACTGGACACAGACGGGTCCTCTTGCACAGTTCTGCGGTACCCGGTTGCAGGAGAGCCGTGCAGGCTGCTGCGGTGCATGCTGCCCCTGCAAGGACGCCGATCGGGGTGAAGAGGGCCATTTTGGGAACCACGTGGGGTCCGTGGACATCAAGGTGAAGAAGAAAGGAGCCTGGAACAGATTCTCTCCCCTGAACCAACAAGAGTCTATCTTGTAAGTAGGGATAGTCTTCTCCTGGTTAGGGTATTGGAGTCTATATACTGCGCAATGGCGTGTTTTTGTTTTTATTTGGAATTACAGACATCATCTGGGAAATCACACCTGGAAGAAAATCTTCCTCATTACATCGGCTGGTGTACCAACCCCGTTATAGCGTGATCCGCTTATGACGCGGTTTGAGCATGGACCCCGAATTAAAAAAAATTGCACTCTCAGCACACTGCACGCACTCTCAGCACACTGCACGCACTCTCAGCACACTGCACGCACTCTCAGCACACTGCACGCACTCTCAGCACACTGCACGCACTCTCAGCACACTGCACGCACTCTCTGCACACTGCACGCACGCGCTGCACACTGCACGCACGCGCTGCACATTGCACGCACGCGCTGCACATTGCACGCACGCGCTGCACATTGCACGCACGCGCTGCACATTGCACGCACGCGCTGCACACGGCACGCACGCGCTGCACACGGCACGCACGCGCTGCACACACACAGCCCCCCCTACCTTTGATGTCACAGCCCACCTTTGGGGGCATCGTGGGGCTGCTGGGGGGGGGGGGGAGGAGGAACGGTGCAAGGCTGGAAGATCGATGCGAGACGGGGGTCGGTGCGGGGATCTGCGAAAAACGGGGGGTGGTGCGGGATCAGTGCAAGGCTGGGGGGGAATAGGTGGGGGGATCGGTGCGAGGCTAGAGGATAGTTGCGGGAATCCGTGGTTGGATGGTTCGGAGCTGCTGAGGGGAATGCTGGGAGAACTACAGTGGCTGCTAGGGGACATGTAGGGCTGCCGGCGCATCACTCCACCTCCTCCCCCTCCTCCCGATCGGGTGTGCGGCTGGCATTTTTTAAAAATTAGCGCGATGCCAGTTATAGCGCGGTCGGATCGGGTGGCACCCGAGGACCGCGCTATAACGGAGTTGATCTGTATTGCAGGTCCTAACACTAACTGAATAAAATTCTTATTTACCTCTATAGTTAGAGGAAGAATGATCACTTTGGATCTGTCCCAACCAGCTGCATGAAAGAATTGCTTTCTTGGAAAGCATTGAATGTTATAATAATACATAATAATGTTTGAACCGGGGTGTCATTTGGAGATGAACTGCATTATATTTGCAGTCAGGGGATGGTGTTCTCCACTTGAGGTAAATTGTAGCCAATGGGAAGCCGCCACAGGAAAAAAAAGTTCGACCAAATATCTTCTAATTTTTCATGATTTGTTAAATTCAAAACTGAGTTTTTGCTGAACAAAAACACCTGCATACACACTATTGAGGTAAAAAGAATCTTGGACGTTTGGTTTGGTAGTCAGGACTACACCTACGTGCGTTAAACACTGCACAGCCATTTAAACTAGATATTCACATATTTGGCATGAACATGCAAAAAAGCACAATGAGCATTTAGCTTATTAACTTATATAACTTGTTCTCAGTATTTTACAATTGCAATCCCTCACTGAGCTAATGGCAGTTGTAAATGTGAATAAGCTATCTTATTATGGAGGAACGGCAGGTTAGATAGTCATTCACACGAAATGTTGAATATTTTGATATTTTTTTTCTCTCATATATTAACATTTACTTAAAGTACCTATACTTTATCTGATCTAAGTAAAAGTGACACATCAGATACTTATTTCCAGCTTTTTTTAATACATACATGCAATGTTTATATTTTGTGTTCTGTTCTATTTATTAATTATTTTATTTTGTGTAAAGGTGTCTTAGCGCTTCCTGGTACTTCGGATTGCATGACTGCATCATGAGTGACGGCAAATGTGATAGTCAGTTTTACAGTGTGCAAGTTGCTGACTCTACTTTCACGGTGCTTAAAAGATACCAACAACTAAAGTCAATAGGATCTGGTGCTCAAGGCATTGTGTGGTAAGTTAATGCTTATAAGTTAAATAACAGTTTTTATGAATTATTATTAAGTAGTTTGCAATATTTGCTCATTTGAAAAGACCTTTGAGACTGTGCATGGAATTTGTATTTGTTATTTTTCTACCCATTCTTTCACTGTTCCTTCTTTTTTTTTTTTTTTTAATATACAGGTATGGTGGAAATATAGGGTACTTTAAATAGACAATCCAAGCCTGCAATATATTTTTTTATATATACTGTATAGGATTGAAGCAGGGGGTCTTCAGAGCTGAACCATATTAATTTCAGCTCCTAGGACCCCATGTTTCTGGAGATGCTTACCTCTGAATTAGGTGCCGGTAGCAGCTCTCCTAGATTTACCAGGGTTCACAATATGTCCTATAGAAGAGAGTCCCTGCTCAGCTAGTCAATCATTATGTGCTTGAGGGGTGCTATCAGGGAATTTAATTGCACAAAATAGAAGAGATTCCCTAATACACTAATACATTAAAACATAAACCTATGGAGCACCATCTGTAACTATCTTTTTTCCTCCTAATTCACCATAACATTACTTCCTTTGGACTTATCACTTTTTTTTTTTAAACTGTTGGTCATTTCTCAACTTCTGAGAGGTGCCCATGGAAACCCAGATGAAAATCATTGGTGTATGCTGTAAAGATTAAGTAAAACTGTTTAAGCAAAATATTATTTAACTTTTACATAGTTAACTAAAGTTTAACAGCAAAAAGTTTTTCAATAAAAAAAAAAAATGTAGGCTGTAAGGGGGACAGACAAGAAACCGATACCGAACAGAATAGATAGGAATGAGGACATAGCTAGGGATCATGGCGGTAGAATGGGGGCAAGTGGGAGTTTGGCAAGCAGGGAGACACCCATATTATATACAGGTAATACTAGAAAACTTCTAACGATTAAATGCGATTTTGATTAGAAAGGCAGGAGCAGATAAGATAATAGCACAGACTGGAAAAAAAACATACAGTAAATGCATACTTTCTAATGCAAGAAGCCGGACAGATAGAATTGGAGCTTCAATTAATAGCTACAAGGGAGCAGTGTGATAGCACAGGCAATTACTGAAACATGGTGAGACAAAACTCATGACTGGGCAGTTAATTTAGAGGGTTATTCACTTTTTCGGAAGGATCAAGCAAATAGAAGAGTAGGTTGAGTATGCTTGTATATTAAACCGGAACTAAAACCTATTATAAGGGAAGATGTTTATGAAGGGAATGATAAAAATGTAGAGACCTTGTGGGTAGAAATTAGCAGTGGAGGTAAAAGTATAAAAAAATGTTTTTATTAGGGATATGCTATAAACTACAAAATATCTGTGAGATTGAGGAAACCAAAATAGTTTTGCAAATGGAGAAGGCATCAAAACTAGGTCATGGTTGCATTATGGTTCATTTTAATTATCCAGAGATAGACTGGGGCAATGAGATTAGCAATACAACAAAAGGAAACTGTTTTTTGGGGTGCTAAAAGACAATTACATGACCCAAATTATTGAGGAACCAACCAGGAGAGGGGCAATGCTGAATTTGGTAATATCAAGCCGTGTAGAAGTAATCACAAATATTACATTCCAGGAACATTTGGAAAACAGTGATCATAACATGATCTCATTTGAAATAAATGATCAAATAAAACTAACTACATGGGTTCAACAAAGTCAAAATTTTAGAAAGGCAAGAAACTGAGGACTAAGCTACAAGGAATATATTGGGATAATGTATTTGAGGACTAAGCTACAAGGAATATATTGGGATAATGTATTTGCAGGGAACAGTTTTTAAAACATTGTTAGAAAAGCACTCTTTTGGTAATAAATATAAAATAAACAAGTCTAAACCAATGTGGCTAAATAAACAGGAAGGGGAGGAAATTGAAAAGAGGCATGCATTTAGACTCTTATAGTCAGAAGTTGCAAAAGGGAAATCAAATTAGCAAAAATGGATAATGAAAAAAGAACTGCAATAGAAAATAAGATCAACCCTAAAAAGTTCTTTAAAGCTGCAATTCAAGCTCATGTTTTTTTGTTTGTTTGTTTTTTTAGTTTTTTTTTTTAATTCAATAGTTTCATGTGGGCAATCTCTACTTACCTAAAGAACTGCATAGCTGCCGGTCAATTCGTTCTCCGTCTTTTGATCGGTAAAGTTTGGCGACATCTTTAGATCTGGGGAATGTAAATGTTTGCTATAGGAACAAACATGCTTGTTAAAATAGAAAACAGAACATGCTAAAAGTATTTTTTCTTACTACAGAACTGATTTATTTAAAAAAACACATGCAGGATATTGCTTGAACTGTAGCTTTAAGTACCTTAATAACAAAAAAAAATAGAAAAGAAAATATAGAACCCTTTCAGTGTGCGATGGGCAGGCAAATTATTGGAGATAAAAAGCAGAGGTATTAATCAAATTCTTTGATTATTTACCACGGTAGAATCAATTGCAATAATAGTGCCACAGGAAGAAGCCACAATATCTATATTAACGAACACTTGGTTAACTGAGGAAGAAGTGCATAAGGGGCTTGATGATAAAATTAAAGTAAATAAGGCACCTGGCCCCGATGGCATACATCCAAGAGTTTTTAAGGAGCCAAGTTAAGCAGTAGCCAGACCATTATATTTAATATTCAAGGACTCCCAGCTCTCCCTTAGCCCGGCGTTGCAGTGGCAGCCCAACATCAGCACTTACCCGTGCAGTACAGGAGAGCTGGTAGGTCTTTGAGAGGCGGTTGGAGCGGGGGAGGATCTCACGCAGCCTGTGCCGGGATGTCAGCTGTCTGTGTGTGTCCCGGCCAGGAACCAGCTCTCTTCTCCGCTCCCCCCCCCCCGCGGAGGTACGGTGTGTGTGTGTGTGGTGATGTGCAGGGGGGGTGATGGGCAGAGGGGATGGGATGTGATGGGCAGGGGGAGTGATGTACAGGCTGGGGGGGGGTGATGTGCAGGAAGAGGGGATGGGATGTGATGTGCAGGGGAGTGTTGTGTCCGTCCGTTAGCAATAAATCTTTAAAAAGAAAACGGACGCCACGCTCACACCGCGTTATATGCGGATCCGCGTTTTAGCGGATCGCGCTATAACGGGGTTGAGCTGTAGTTGCCATTAAGACTGTTTAGCAATTCCCATCCACTTTAAATACCTCCTAGTTGTAGTTCTACCTGAATAAGTTAAGTTTAAAATGTTACAGTGTATGTTTTGGTAACGATCACGGCAGACTATGGGCATGGGTGTATGGGGCACATTACATTTTCTTCTTTGATAATGTCCTGATCTATATTTAATTTTTTTATTAATGTTGGTTTTATATTTGTTTCAGTGCTGCTTTTGACTCTGTTCTTGGAATCAACGTTGCTGTAAAGAAACTTAGTCGACCTTTTCAAAATCAAACTCATGCAAAGCGTGCCTACAGGGAATTAGTTCTTTTAAAATGTGTCAATCATAAAAATGTAAGTAAAATTATACTACACAACAAATTGTATTGAAATAACATTTACCATGTGCCATATAACCGTTCTGCACTTTCTTACTGCTGCGGCACAGTTTATTCGAGCATTTGCCCGTTCTGTGCCGCAGCAGTAGCCTGGCGCGCGCCCGAGTGTGACGGGCGCACGCCGAAGCAGCGGAAGAGCGCCCTCCGATCGGGGCGCTCTCCCTACCGCTGCCGGGTCCGCCGGGTCCCCCGGAACCCCCTGCCGCTGTCCCGCGATCGCGGGACACCAGGGCTCCCTCGGGGAGCCCCTGGACACGCGTGCAGGGGGCGCACGCTCCCGATGACGCGTGACCGCGCCTCTATGACGCGCGGCACGCCGAGGGGCGGCCACTAGCAAGCCGGGAGATTTCCCGGCTTGCGGTACCGACCACACTTCAATAAAGTGTGTCAGTAGTGTAAATCTGAGAAGTTCATTCCATTGGGAAGAATATATCTTAATATCCTCACTGGTATTAAGATTGTTTTTTGCATTTAATATACGAGTAAGATACTTTGTAGGTTGTGATACATTTTAATGGAGTAACATATTAATTGTACAGGGTTTTATTGTGCATGAGTTTTCTACACTGTGGAGCTCTGTTCATCAGATTAAACCTCTACAGTCATGGAAGCTTATTTTAACAGGGCATGACCTCCATTTTTCCCACCAGTAGTGCCCAGATTAGGGAAACATTTATGGTAATCGTTGTACATTCAATATTACTCTTATTCACGGCAAGGACCACAATAATACTGTTTGGTGGTATTGTCATTTCCTGAAAAAGCTGAGATCAGATAGGCAATATTTCTCAATCCGTCTCAAAGTTTAGACAAGGATAAGTAATTTGAATAAATGTTGAATTTAATTTGCCCAACGCTCTAGTAGCATCTTAACTGTTATTTTTTTTTATAAATATTAGGAAGTTTGCTCCAAAAGTTAATTTAAAAGCGCAATTGCTTCTATTGTTTTTGTTTTTTTTGTTTTTTTGTGCCCCCATTTTTTTATTTTTATTTTAAAGAGTAGCAACCAGGGTGTCCCCTGAGCAAAAAAAAAGTGCTGGGGAGCCCTGCTCCTCGAGACATTAACCGGTGAAGTTACCGGGTTTAAATCTCCCTATGGGGGAACAAAATGGACAAATCTTGGGCCCATAAGGAGTTGCAACATCAGTTGTGGCTTTCTCTCGGATAGCAATTTAAATTCCCTTTAAACACCAGATGTAATTCCTGTAATTTCACCAGTAAATATTTAGTGTATCGTAGAGTCCTGTCGATTAAAAAATGACGTGGTCCATCTCTAGAGTAGCCTTCCCACTCCCCCCCTCCCCCCTGGTTCAAATCATGTGAAAAAACTAATAAAGCTTAATGGAGCTTGAGGTAAGTGTCTCTGCTCCCTCAACTTTTGTCATTGTCATAAAGTTCAACCCATTTCAGAACCTGAATAGCTGTAACTTCCCATGTTTTATAGTTACATTGCATACAGTAAAGTGGGTTTGCTGCATCTGAACACGATAGAATCATGGATACTCCTTTCTTTATCAACTGGCTTTCAGCTGTTGCTTGAAGTTTAAATAGAGATCTAGCCAGCGTTATTGCAATGGTTGGCGAGCTCCCGCAGGTAAAATGGTACGATAGTCCTGCCCCCTCCTCGGGCGAGGCTGATTCAAAGCATTGGCCGTTTTTCATACTGGCGTATTGTGTATGTCCTGCTGCACCACGCCAAATGTTGCAATAATGTTGGCTACATCTGTATGTCTTTAGGAGCTTGCCGAGGAAATCAACCCTGGTATGATCACCCTGTTTTCCTCTGAAGTAATCTTAACTTGAAAGATATACTACTTCAACCAGTAAAAGTTGTTGCTCTTGTCAAGGTCAGATGACCCCATAGCAAGCTTAATTTGTTTCCATTGTCACCCTTGTCAACCACATACCTTACTATATAAGATCTTAATGCCTGGAGAGGAATATCCCACTAGAGAGCAGTTAGGCTTAATGAATCGTAACTCCCCAATAGGCAGTGACAGATTTCCCATTAGGCCCTGGCCTAGGGCGTCACAATTTGGGGGTGGCAAAATATCCAGCCCCATAAACTTTTGCCACACTCTCAGGCC
This sequence comes from Ascaphus truei, assembly GCF_040206685.1. Taxonomy (NCBI): domain Eukaryota; kingdom Metazoa; phylum Chordata; class Amphibia; order Anura; family Ascaphidae; genus Ascaphus; species Ascaphus truei. Next base: position 201,909,852 of record NC_134487.1, on the reverse strand, counting down.
TATGGCCTGATGGGATGTTACTTACATATGTCGGGCTCCTACTTGCTGTCTAATTTCTGCCACCTTCCTCCTCCTTCTGATTCGCAGCGTCAAATAACGCAGCGGACGACACCAACATGGCGTCGCGTTACCATAGCAACGAGACACTGTGATATCACTTTGGTGACATCCGCGGCATCATTTGACGCTGCGACTCCTGAGGAGGTGGAGGAAAAGCGCGGCAGAAAGGAGGCGGCCGGCATATATAAGTGCCTATTGACGGCAGAGTTCGAAATCCGACACTGCCAATAGGGAGCTTATACAGTACATTGGTTATCAGCTTACAGCTTAGGCATGTTTTTATATATATATATATATATATATATATATATATATATATATATATATATATATATATATATATATATATATATTCAATATATATATATTGACAAACAAAAAAGCAGCGCCTATAGGGGTAAATTAGTGTGGTGTATAAATTTATAATCTATTTAAATGTGTGTAATGAAACGACTAAGTGCCTATCCTAGTGGGTATATGTGAATCAATTATATAAATGAATCAATAGTATAAAGTGTGCTAAAATATATTCATTAATAAATACCAAATAGTGATATGTGACACCCAATATAGATGCAATAAACAGGGTTACATATAATGAAAAGGATAATATAATATGAAATATATAAAAATGAAAAACAATAAAAAGAGAGTGATACCAGTCCTCAATTTGATTGTCCAATAATTTTGAAAAATAAAAATGCAAATGGTGTTGGGGGTCTCCGGCTGCTCTCAAAGGATTAACCACATCCGAAAGGAATCTGCAGAAGAGAGAGAGGAGAGAGCGCACACCCCATAGCGTAAAAACGTAAATTTATTGAGGGGAGGGGATGGGGGGGATAAAAAATGCACTCACAAGGGTACAAGTTTTAAAAGCATATTGTGATATAATCACCACCATCCGGTAACTGCAACAGGTGCTGGAATAAATCCTCGGTCCCAAGATGGTATTGAACCACGTTGTTTGCAGGATGTCCTGGGCTTGGTGATGGTATGAAACGATTTCCAACGATACCAGGAACACACCGCCCTGCCTGGAGTTCTCTGCGATATCCGGCGCTCAAATCAGTTGGTAGCTACGCTCCGTGATGACGTAATGTCCTTGCGTGCGTGATGATGCTCCCTGACGCGTTTCGTCACACACGGGTGACTTTTTCAAAGGGTTGTGAGACAGAGTGATATATCCGCATATATATACCCTAATGGATAATTAATAGTCCCTACAAGTAGCTGGGTAAACTCGTTAAAGTCATAGGCGCTTAAGTGGCTTTCAGGTGAATTAGTTCTTATAATGAGAGAGACACATGAATACATATATTAAATACCATATATTGATAAGAGCCGTTAGATTCTATCTATACTCTGAAGAGTACATAAACCAGATTATGCAATCAATATCAATTCGCAGTGGACATGACAATGTAAACAATTTAAAGAAAACATAAAGAAAATACATAGATTACAATTGGCACTTATAAATCATGAAGGTGTTAAACTATATGGATGTAGCCCAATAGGGAATTAATGCAAATGTAAATAATTACCCAGATTTAACAAATGCCAATGATAATGCATATAATAACAGGTGATAATAATAATCTATTAATCCTAAAACATCTATTATAACTTAAAACATGTCCCAAACATAGTTATACATGAATACTTTTTAAGAAAGGCTTATATGCCTCTATATAGCAAAACATATAATGGCGATAACATGCCAACTGGTGGTTGAATATATAAGTATACACACATATGTAAACACACATATTTGTTAGATATACAGAATGATGAAAAAACAAAATGATGAAAAAACAAATGGTACAACAAATGTATACCAATATATAGGCAAAGGAGGATAAATGTCCAGGTATGTATCTATATACAGCAGTTAAGTTCCATGCAGTCTATGCTGGTCTGATATTTATAAATTTAATAAATCTGAACCCTAGGGTCCTGTATGTTGTTGAATTTAATAAGGTAGGTAACTTATCGTAATATCTGGGGTAATTATATACCACTATATAGGACAAAATAGTCTCAAGGAGCTTCCAAAAAATATATAAACACAGGACATGTGTGTGTATGTATATATATATATATATATATATATATATATATATATATATATATATATATATATATATATATATATATATACATTCACACATGTATAATGATTGTATGATAATTAGTATACACATATGTACAATATGAAAATTATATATATATATATAAAATATATATATATATAAAAAGAAATGAATAATATATAAGAAAAAAATATATTAATAAAATAAATTTTATGTAAAAAAATGGAAAAATATGTGTAAAAAATTGTATATGAAAATATATATAAAAAAAATATATATTAAAAAATTATATAATCTTTTTTTTTTTGTTTTTTTTTTTTTTTTATGAAAAAATATTGTAATTGAATAGTGACCAAAGCTTCAAAGACAAGGATGGATCTAGGTGAGATCCAGACAAAGAGATGGCAGAGGATACAGAGGGGGACAATGAGCAGGAAGGGGTGTCCGCAGGAAGAACTATACTAAAGTACTAATATCCAGGCATTCATTCAATCCTCCAGGGGTCAGGGTCCCTAACTGGTGGATCCAGAATGTTTCTTGCCTGCAGAGAGTTTTGAAACGATCACCCCCTAAGGCACAAGGAGAAATGGACTCAAGTCCCATGATGGTCAGTGATTTAGGATCCTGACTTTGATGTGATTTAAAGTGTCGTGAGACGCTACGCGAATTTAGGCCCTTGATCACATTTCTCCTGTGCTTCAAGAAACGGGTACCAAGTGACATAGTGGTGCGGCCTACATATTGTAGACCGCATCCACACTTGATCAGGTATACAATATATGTACTAAGACAATTTATTGAGGTATTAATTATATGTATTGTTCCTCTGCTGACAGAACAAAACTGGGATTTTTTAAGAATGTGTCTGCAGGTGATACATCTGCTACGTCCACATGGGTGATTACCTAAAAGGCCTGGATGAATAGCAACTTGGGATGTATGTGATGACCTCAGTTTGGTGGGAGCCACAAGACTCTTAATGTTCCTAGCCTTCCTATAGACTATAGCAGCTTTCTCTGGTATAGTAGCTTTCAAATGGGGGTCACATCTGAGGATACTCCAATGGTTTCTCAAAATTGCATTAATGGATCTAAATGACTGATTGAATGTAGTTATAAACCTGACTGTGGATGGTCCTGTTTTCATATGTTCAATCAGAGCATCATAACTTGAACGTACCCCCCTACCTGATTTAGTTTTTGATTTCTTCAGTAGAGCTGACCTCTCCATGGAACTAGTTTTGTTGAGTGAGTCGGAGACCAGATCCGGATCATAGCCTCTGGATATAAATTTTCGCCAAGTAGTTTGGACTGATTGGCAAAATCTACATCTCTGGTACAATTTCTCCGCAACCTGTGAAACTGGCCCAAAGGGACATTGTCGAGCCATTGTTTGTGGTGATTGCTAGACGCATGAACATAAATATTAACAGACACGGATTTAAAGTGTGTGATAGTAGTGATATTAGATTCCGTGTCTGCAGTAAGAACCAAATCAAGGAATACAGTGGATACAGCATTAATTTCGAATGTAAATTTCAATCCAAATTGATTATCATTAAAGGAACTCAAAAGACCAGATAGAACAGACTCCTCACCATCCCAAATAAGGATAATATAATCTATGAAACGGCCATAGTAAACAAGACCCGCTCCAAAGTTGGTGTTTTGGCATACAGAATTCTCCTCCCAGTGCCCTAGGAAGAGATTGGCGTAGCTAGGAGCGAATCTTGTTCCCATGGCCGTTCCACAGATTTGTAAGTGATGGTTTTCTTGAAACAAAAAATAATTGTGAGTAAGGATAAAGTGAATACTATTAAGAATAAAGTGCTTGTGTTTATCTGGAAAAGTTGGATCCCTGTCTAGCCAGTATCTAATCGCTTCAATCCCCTTGGCGTGATCTATGCAAGTATAGAGAGATGTAACATCACATGTATTATCATACAATATCATACAATCATTATACATGTGTGTATGTGTGTATATATATATATATATATATATATATATATATATATATATATATATATATATATATATACATACATGCATGTCCTGTGTTTATATATTTTTTGGAAGCTCCTTGAGACTATTTTGTCCCATATAGTGGTATATAATTACCCCAGATATTACGATCAGTTACCTACCTTATTAAATTCAACAACATACAGGACCCTAGGGTTCAGATTTATTAAATTTATAAATATCAGACCAGCATAGACAGCATGGGACTTAACTGCTGTATATAGATACATACCTGGACATTTATCCTCCTTTGCCTATATATTGGTATACATTTGTTGTACCATTTGTTTTTTCATCATTTTGTTTTTTCATCATTCTGTATATCTAACAAATATGTGTGTTTATATGTGTGTATACAGTACTTATATATTCAACCACCAGTTGGCATGTTATCGCTATTATATGTTTTGCTATATAGAGGCATATAAGCCTTTCTTAAAAAGTATTCATGTATAACTATGTTTGGGACATGTTTTAAGTTATAATAGATGTTTTAAGATTAATAGATTATTATTATCACCTGTTATTATTTGCATTATCATTGGCACTTGTTAAATCTGGGTAATTATTTACATTTGCATTAATTCCCTATTGGGCTACATCCATATAGTTTAACACCTTCATGATTTATAAGTGCCAATTGTAATCTATGTATTTTCTTTATGTTTTCTTTAAATTTTCTTTAAATTGTTTACATTGTCATGTCCACTGCGAATTGATATTGATTGCATAATCTGGTTTATGTACTCTTCAGAGTATAGATAGAATCTAACGGCTCTTATCAATATATGGTATTTAATATATGTATTCATGTGTGTCTCTCATTATAAGAACTAATTCACCTGAAAGCCACTTAAGCTCCTATGACTTTAACGGGTTTACCCAGCTGCTTGTAGGGACTATTAATTATCCATTAGGGTATATATATGCGGACATATCACTCTGTCTCACAACCCTTTGAAAAAGTCACCCGTGTGTGACGAAACGCGTCAGGGAGCGTCATCACGCACGCAAGGACATTACGTCATCACGGAGCGCAGCTACCAACTGATTTGAGCGCCGGATATCGCAGAGAACTCCAGGCAGGGCGGTGTGTTCCTGGTACCGTTGGAAATCGTTTCATACCATCACCAAGCCCAGGACATCCTGCAAACAACGTGGTTCAATACCATCTTGGGACCGAGGATTTATTCCAGCACCTGTTGCAGTTACCGGATGGTGGTGATTATATCACAATATGCTTTTAAAACTTGTACCCTTGAGTGCATTTTTTTATCCCCCCCTCCCCTCAATAAATTTACGTTTTTACGCTATGGGGTGTGCGCTCTCTCCTCTCTCATATATATATGAGAATCTCTCTCTCTCAATCTCTCTCTCTCAATCTCTCTCTCTCAATCTCTCTCTCTCAATCTCTCTCTCTCAATCTCAATCTCTCATATATATATATATATATATATATATATATATATAAGAGAGAGATTGAGAGAGAGAGAGAGAGAGAGAGAGAGAGAGAGAGAGATTGAGAGAGAGAGAGAGAGAGAGAGAGAGAGAGATTGAGATTATGGTGGGTAAAAAAAAGTGACAAAAACCCTCCACAGTAAAGCATAAAGCAACTGTAAATATTACTGTATGTTCATTTGCATGTCTTAGACAGGTCTGCAACCCTGTCTTTCCCCATTATCGCCCAGCATACAGCGCTTCCACTGCAGCAAGGGATTATGGGAAATGACATGCAAATGAGCACACAGTGCCACCTTTTGTCTCAAGCTCGTATTACACAAGCAAATCCTCAAGCCAATGCATGCTGTATTAAACACAGCTTTTAGACAGAGGCTGGGATGAGAGGCAAAGCCATTAAACCCACTCACAGACATATATATATATATATATATATATATAAATGCAATGAAAGTTTCCATTTGATGCAGCCACATTTCTTTTTAGTTCCCTACACTCCGATTCGTCCACTTCCAACTTCAGATGAACTCAGTTCCCAGAATTTCCTTGACTTCCTTTGGAGCCTGAGCTTTTAGCCACGCTGCTCCCACTTTTAGGAAGAGTCTGCCTCCTAGAGTTCGAGAGGCCTTCTCTCTGGAAATTTATTTTTAAAAAAAAAACAGGCTCAAGACCTACCTGTTTACCCAGGCATTTAATTAATGAACCACAACCTGACCGCCACTTAATAGCTACTGTACCGTCCCATCCTGTATTGTATCCTTGTGTTTGGTCTCGGTTATAACCTTAAATGTTTTCTTTTTTTCCTTTAATTATTGTGATGTGCTTTGAGTCCCATTGCGAGAAAAGCGCACATAAATAAAATGTATTATTAGTATTAAATAAACTGGATGTTTTGTGCTTTTCATCAGATACAATAACTTATTCGGTTTTATGTATCCTTTCTCCTGTCCTAACGCAGATAATTAATTTATTGAATGTATTCACTCCACAAAAGTCTTTGGAAGAATTTCAAGATGTGTAAGTATTTTGTACATCAAATATAATTGTTTCAATTTTATTAAATGGCTTGGTAACATGAGTTGATTTATTAATGAAGAATTTTTTACAAAATTAGAATGTTCTCATATCTAATATGCAACCAGAAACAAATCTTAACTTGTAAAATCCCTTATTTTTGCACCAACCACCATTTAGGAAAACAACATCCGGATGCAAAAAAATACTTTTAGGAGTATTCTCGGCATACCTGCAAGAAACACACCTAGACTCAAATGAAAGTAGTAAACTGCAAAGGGACTGGGTGGGCCACAATATCTTTTCCCCGTCCATAGGGAAAAAGCAGGGGTAGCCATCCTCATAAATAAAAACCTTTCTATAGAAGTCTCCAAAACGGAGTGGGACAGGAAGGGCCGATATGTCGCTGCTGAAGTAAAAATTGGAGGGTCAGACTATCTCTTGGGAAACGGTTATGGCCCAAATGACCACAAAACGGAATTCTTCCAAGAGATAACGACAGGATACTAAAACATAAAATCAGGAATATTATAGTGGGGGGAGACTGGCATGCTGTACAGGACATGTTCCTGGATAGATCGAGTTCCACAAGCAATACGCCAACCGTTAACTACCAAACAAAAAACATGAAATTAATCAAAGATGCAATAGGTGTAGTCGACTGTTGGAGGACAATTAATTCACTGGAAAAGAACTTTTCCTATTACTCCAGTGTAAATAACTCTTTCTCTAGAATTCACACATTTTGAATCACTCCAAACCTACTAAATAAGGTAGCTAACATAGAAATAGGGGAGATAATTATTTCCGACCATGCGATGGTCCGGCTGGACTTAGATATGGGGCTACCTAGATCGAGCCCCAACACCTGGAGATTCCCAAACTATATGAGTAACAGTGAAGAGTTTGTAAACTATCTAAAGGGAGCCTCTGAGGAGTATGAGGAGACAAATAAGGAACATAGATCAAACCCCATACTCTTCTGGGAAGCATCTAAAGCAGTGATGAGGGAAAATCTCATGGCCTACATCTCAAGCAAAAAGAAACAGGCTACTCCAGGAATTCTGCACAGTTAGTAAAGAGCTAAAAGCAATGCATTCAATGAATTTAAAACAAATCCAACACCTCACAATAAGGAAATATATTGCCAGAAAAAAGTCACCTGCGAGGTATGGCCGGAAAAAAAAGAGCTAGGAAAAAGATCCGAGAGAGAAGTCCAATTCTTTAGATATGGGAACAAAACAGGAACACTATTAGGGAATAATAATAGCAAGTTATTTTATAGCGCTGCTAATTTACGTAGAGCTTTACAGAGACATTTTGCAGGCACGGGTCCCTGCCCCATAGAGCTTACAATCTATGTTTTGGTGCCTGAAGCACACGGAGATAAAGTGACTTGCCCAAGGTCACAAGGAGCCGACATCGGGAATTGAACCAGTCTCCCCTGCTTCAAACTCTGTGCCAGTCAGTGTCTTTACTCACCGAGCCACTCCTCCTCAGTGAGAAACTTTAAAACATCAAAGCCCATAACCAGAATAGTGAGGAAAATTTAAACTAAAAGCATGTGATCAGCGCTCAAACCTATATAACTATACCTAAATATTAACTAAAATAACCAGGTGCTTAACAATAATAAAATGAATATTTAAAGTGTCCCCTATAAGAAAAAATCTAATGTGAATTCCTCACAGCCTGTTGTGGCAGGTTGGGGAATGGCTGCCTTGGGAATATAACAACCCTATCCACAAGGGCTGTATAACATACACAGAGAGATAACAAATGACACAGATAAAACACAGACAATAATTCCCTGGCGCACTATCAGATAATAAACCTGACGAATCGGAGTAGTCCCATGAATCAAAAGATGGTATAAAGAAGATCCACAGTCCACAATGTCCCGTTCTTTTACACAGAATGCTGGTCTGAAAATACAAATAAAACAACCATTGCGCAGTACCCTATGGTCAGTATTCCAAGACCCCACCGTTGCTATCTACTTACTTACCAGCTACCAGTTACCAGATACCAGCAGCAGGAATCAGTCGGAGCCAATCGTGGGGGGACTTAAAGAAACCATAACCAGAATATACGATAAGTCAGTACAGGCATACCCCGGTTTAAGTACACTCACTTTAAGTACACTCGCGAGTAAGTTCATCTCGCTCAATAGGCAAACGGCAGCTCACGCATGCGCCAGTCAGCACATCCTGAACAGCAATACCGGCTCCCTACCTGTACCGAAGCTGTGCGCAAGCGGGGAGACTATAGAGCCTGTTACAAATGCCTTATTTCCATCAGTTTTGCACGTATATGACGTTTGCAGTACAGTACATGCATCGATAAGTGGGAAAAAGGTAGTGCTTCACTTTAAGTACATTTTCGCTTTACATACATTCTCCGGTCCCATTGTGTACGCTAATGTGGGGTATGCCTGTAATAACTACCGACTCAAAAAAAAAAAAAGTGTTCAAGAATTACTATAGCGAACTACATAAAGTAGGAAACGTAGATATAATGGCGAGAGACACATTTTTCAAAAACCTACATCTACCCAAAATCAGCCAGGAAGACATGGATAGCCTGAACTCCCCAATTACTGAAAAAGAGATTAACAATACAATTCAAAACCTCAAATTTTAAAGGCCCGAGCGGGCTTTCAGGGGAATATTAAAAGAGGTGCTAACTGAACCCTTACAGCAAGTATATCATAGGGCACTAGAGGAGGCGACCTTCATTCAAACAAGTGAGATGGCACATACAGTAGGATAATACACAAACAAGACAAAGATCCTCTGCGGCCTGAATCTTAAAGGCCAATCTCTCTTATCAATCTGGACACTAAAATGTTCACCAAAATTATGGCGGGCAGATTAGCAGATATTCTCCCCTGTCTGAAACTCCCAGATCAGTCGGGTTTTGTTAAGGGAAGGTCAGCAGTCAAAAACATTAGAAAAGTACTAGCCGCTATGGTATGGGTTCAGATACACATAATTAAAAAAACGCCTTAGTAGCCATTGATGCCGAAAGTATATATGCGATAGTATGCGATAATATATTGTGGAACCATGTATTCTTTACCCTAGACAAATTTGGATTAAGTGGAAATTTCAATAATATGATAAAACCTATGTACAATAAACCAATGGCTAGAATCATAGCAGCAGGATGCCTCTCTGATCCCTTTCAGTTGCATAGGGGAACACGCCAGGGATGCCCTCTATCGCCACTATTGTTCAACCTTGCTATAGAACCCCTAGCAATATATTTTAGATAAATGAAGGAAGTTAAGGGGATCAAAATGAATAAAATAGAATTAAAACTATCAATGTTTGCCGACGATGTATTGATGTTCCTCACTAACCCCAACGAATCAATTAAACACATACTGCAGCAAACAGAAAACTTTGAGTTCTTCGCGGGATTCAAAATGAACATATCTAAGACCGAAATGATATACATTAAGGAACCACACTATACAAAAAAGCCAAATATTCTACCAGTAAAAATCACAACAACAAAAAAACTATATGGTACCTAGGAATATTGCTGGAAGCAGATCACTCCAAACTGTACGATAATAACTTCAAGCCAATAATAAATAAAATAGTAGGAGAATTAAAGAATTGGATGACCCTACCACGGTAGAGCAAATATGATCAAAATGATATCATTTGCCAGACTTCTATACCCCATGCAAACCCTTCCCTTGTTACTGAAACATACAGATGTTAACGAAATGCACAGAGCAATGACAAAAGTTCTGTTTGGCTCCAAAAGAAGCAGAATAGACTACAAAAAACTACAGCTTCCAAGAGAAATGGGAGGCATTAACCTACCAAATATTAGGAACTATAATATAGCATGCGTGATGAGACACGTAGGGAACTGGATTCAAGGCACAAGCTATTATTCCACCCTAGAACTAGAAAAAGCCTTCTCCTCTGGACATACCTTGAGAGAACTAGTCCATAAAAGGTGGACTGAAATCCCACTAATCCAAAGAAACAACATTCTATTCAAAGACACTATAGTCACCTGGAAAACTGTCAGGAAAAAATATAAACTATCTCACAACCTCAAGATATATACCAATCCAAGGGAAGTCTTGATTCACACCTGGGTCAACACAATTTTCATTCCAATTTTGGAAAGAGAAAGGCATGTATAAACCACCTAATTAACAGAGACATTCCAAGATTTTGCTGAAAAATGGGAAATCCCCCAAAATCTGATCCACGCCTTCTTACACACACAGATAATCAGCTACTGTATAAAGTTGAACAACTACAAAACAGCCATACTCCAAAACAACAAAATTGATAACTATTTCAATATCAACACACACAAAAATCCACACTATCAGAACTATACAATATCATAAGAGATCAGGATATGGAGACCACACACGCTAATACACTTAGAGCATGGAAATTCAAACTAGATTTCCCAGGGATACAAAATATGGAACAGCTGATAAAAGGTACTCGGAGAATTCACAGGCTAATACCATCAGAGACCTGGAGGGAAATGCAGTTCGAAATTACACATAGGGCATACATCTCATTTATGAGACAAATAAAATGATAACATAAGACGCAACGAAATGTCCAAAGTGTAAGGAACCAAAGGCTGACCTCAAACATTTGCATTTTGGACCTGTGAATATATTTCCAGATAATGGGACCTGGTGTTAAGTTATATAAAGGCATAATTGAAAATATCTAGGGTCGGAGACCCAATTCCTCTGATTTTTGCTAACAGAGAATTGGACACACGGCAGACAAATTAGCAAAACAGTGACAAGACCCACAGAAGTCATACTCTTAGCAGCAAGAAAGACAATTGTGTTAAACTGGTTATCACCACACCAACCCTCGCTGGAGAATTTACATAACGTACTGTACAAACTAATGACAATTGACAGACTTGAAACATGCCAGACAGAAATAGGACACTGGGGGACTTCCACCTAAACATGGATTGGTTCCTGAAAGGGACAAATATGGGTACGAAAGACGATATAGGATTGGTTCCTAGAAAACAACTAAGGGGAAAATAACCAAATAACTCACGGCTATTGGAAAGCTCTACGACGACATTGTGAGGCGGTTGTACAGGAGGTTCGATATCTATATGGTTGAATAATATAGTCTCATGCCTGGGAAGACATCTGGTTCAGAGGATAATGAATGCACCAACACGCTTAGTTGAGTTAGTAGTTAAATTAGATTATATAAAAATAATATATTATCGGCAATCTGATTGAGAGCACCACATAGACAGAAAGATAAATAACCAAGTTATATTAAGGAAGGAAATTAGAGAAAAATGTAAATGCTGCAACGGGAGGACGCAGCTACGTTAGACCCCAAAATCGGCTAATATAAGGTTCTAGACTAGACCCAGGAAGGGGAGATCACTATTATACCCCAATTACAGAATAATTCTGAACCCAAACCGATAAATGGATACCATTTCATGAATTATAACAGACGGAGCTGGGCCAATCCCAACCACGCACTTGCTTTAAGACAAACGTGAAATGTACTTTATATTACAATATACGTGAACGAACAATGTTATTTACTGCACCCGAAAAGTAAATGTATGCAAGGTGTATGTATCACTAATAAAGATATTTGTGGGGGGAAAAAATAATGTAAAACTGATTTGCAGTTATATCAATGTTAACACTGGTAACCTCTTTTTTTTGTTGACCTTTGACAACTTTTGCATTTCAGATACCTTGTTATGGAGCTCATGGATGCTAATTTGTGCCAAGTAATCCACATGGAATTAGATCATGAAAGAATGTCCTATCTCTTATATCAAATGTTATGTGGCATCAAGCATCTCCATTCCGCTGGAATAATCCACAGAGTAGGTTTTGAACTATGTATGGAAAATGTATACAGATGTTATAGTAAATTTATTTAAAAAGACATAGATTTTAAAGAATGTTCATAATTGTAAATAAAATAGCTTACTCCTTCTGCACATTTAGAACCATTAGAAGTCAACATTTGTATTGATTGAAATTATTTGCCTATTCTTTTACTGATTTGATGTAATTGGTCTGTTTAGGATTTGAAACCCAGCAATATAGTTGTAAAATCTGATTGTACCCTTAAGATACTTGATTTTGGACTGGCGAGAACTGCATGCACTAATTTTATGATGACCCCATATGTAGTAACGCGATATTACCGAGCTCCAGAAGTTATCCTTGGCATGGGGTACAAAGAAAACGGTAAGCTGCAAAGTTAACCTTATTAATTTATAAAAATGTCTATCCGCAGAGTAATAATATATTTTATTCAAATTTGGTCACAGCAAATTACCCATGATTAATTGTTTTTACTTTGCACATTTTAAGTTGGTTTTATACTTTTAAATGTGTTTTCTTTTTGTTAGACTAGATTTGTAGTTCACCACTTAAATCATAGAAGGGCAAATTTAGATAATATTACACTTGCTAAATATATTCCTGTTTTAAAGCAGCAGTTCCATCCAAATGATACATATAGTACTTTATACTAATATATATCATTTGAACCACTTCCTCCTCAAAACCATACCTCCCCATTCAGTAGATGGTGTATATACCAGAAAATTTCCAGAGCATTGAATGTGCACTTTCAACCATACGATATAAGTACTTCCCTTCACTGATTGGCGTGCTGGTGGTAGCATGACTGCTAACCATTTTTTCTATTTCCATATACACCTGCAAATGTGTGCTAGTTTCTACCTGAGTCAGATGTTTTCTGGTTATAAGAAGTCATTAGTTCTGTTTGTTGAAACCTATTTAAGAGAAATCTGTACTCAAAAATAAAAATATTCATGTGTGAGGGACTGCTGCTTTAAGGCAGAACAAATTGGAATACTAGCTAAAATGCAGCCATTACAAACTTTTCTGTGTGTTTATTATAAGTTTTAAATAAGTGATATTTGTGTGTATTTGTTTTTAATTCTTGAATGGCTATCATTTTCGTTCTTATTAATTTGATAGTGGATATCTGGTCTGTTGGTTGCATAGTGGCAGAAATGGTCCTTCATAAAGTGCTGTTCACTGGAAGGGATTGTCTCCTTAAGAATCTTGGGGATTTAAAAGAGCTAGTGTTATAGTAAAAGCATACAGTAAAGTAAAGGGATCACCTGGTAAGTATATTGTGGCCATTTTTAATTTTAAGACTTAACCATTGTCATTGTCTAGATTAAATGTTGCAGGAATTGCATTTTCCTTATATCCATGTAACGCTAGAAAATTGTATTTATTTCAAACTTTTTCTATTGCGCTTTTCACCAAGAAAACTCCGTTCTTTATCATGGCAGACATTTTTTACATTGTCCTTAACAGTGATTAAATTCTTTAAATTGGTCATTAGGAATTATATTTACAGTAGCGTCATGGCAGTTGTATTGATCTTGTAAGGTACTACATTATACTTAATACTTTGCTTACATTGTGGTTTAATATGAGAATATAACAAATGTGTTTATGATGGGGCACATCTTGTATATAAATCATATTATATTATTGGTTACTTTTTACAATTGACAGTTTTGAGAATCAAAATCAGGCTAGATTTTTAAAATGAGAATGAGAAAAATACATTTTGTGAGCAAAATAAATGGAAGTAAAAGTAAAATTTCTTGTGCAGTGCTTATAGCAAGATTAAAATATGGGTGTCACAACCTCCCAAATAATGGTAGAATGGAAAACCGATACTGTGTCAAAAAGGTAGGACATAAGTAGTACAAGCCAATTGGAGTAAGTCTTTTTTGTAGTTTTCTAGACTTAAATGGAGGAAAAACTACTTTGTTCCATTTATTAACAAAAGAAGGTGGCAGGAGGCCTAATGTCTGTTTAGATAATGTCCTTTAGAGTCTATTTTTTTTCTTCACGTTTGCAAGCCTGTAAGAATTGGTTGGATCCGCTTTTCTGGCTGACCTTTGCAGTATCATCTTGGAGGAGATTCACTCTGATGGACAATATAAGAACACAGATGTTCTACCAGTGCCTGCTACACCCAGAAAATGTAATGCTGTGGATTCTACCATTTGATCAAAGGCTAATAGTGACATTGCTCTACAGAGAATTTATCTGTGTCAAGGAGGAGCAATTGGTTCAAATGTAGTTTCCATTAAGACAAGCTTCTAATTGTTTTGAATATTTAGAATGGATGACTTTCAAGTTTACATACTAAATATATCTTCTATTCTCTCCTACCATTTATGTAACGGATTACATAAGCACTAACAGTAAGCAAACGCAATACATTCGTATTAGTGTTATCATTAAGATTCTTTCCCTCCTCCTTTTGCTTTCCAGAGCTCCAGGGCCTCAGCACACGTTACAGTACCAATAAAGAGAAAAGCTCATAAAAGTAACAATAAATCTCATGTCTTGCTATGTCTTCTTTTATAGGAAACTTTTATAATATATTCTGCACGGCTTTTAGGCAACACATAATGGGATCTTTTTTTTACACCGCTGCAGTAGCTATTTTTTAAACTTGACTACTACATGTCACATATTACTCTACTATTTCACAAAGTTAGTCACGTTTTGAAGATTACAATAAAAGTCTCTCCTTTACTTCTTTAAAGACCAATTGTTATATATTTTCGTACAGTCATGTTACCACTACAATACTGTATTCACATATAAAAGTACAGTATAGGTCCTTATGAAAGAAAAAAATAGCTTGACATTAGTACCAAGTTCTACAGTACATGTCTATTGATGTGTAATATGACTGACATTTTTTGAGCCTTTGTCCCTCCCCACCCCCCCACCTCCTAATTTATAGAACCAAGGCACCACTGGGCCTCAGGTTGTTGAGCGGGGTGGGAGGGAAGTGTTTATTCCCTATCCTGTATCTGACCCTGCAAGTACTTTCTCACACACTCCCCGTCTTCCCTCTATCCCTCTATCCCTCTATCCCTCTCACCTTCCCCTGTTTCTCTCCCCCTTCTCTCTCTCTCTCTTCCCCCTCCTCTCGTTCTCTCTCTCTCCCCCCCTCCTCTCGTTCTCTCTCCCCCCCTCCTCTCGTTCTCTCTCCCCCCTCCTCTCGGTGAAGAAGTTCAAGCAAAATTGATGTATTTAGAACTATGACTCCAGTGGAGGTTGTACAACTTTTGCCTGCTTTTATTGAGACATTTTAGTTTTGTATTCTGCTAAACTCTGGGAGTACAGGACATCAATTAGTCCTGGTATAATTATAAGAAAAGGCAGAACTGAATATTTCTCTGATTTTTGCACTTGAATGGATTAATAGTGTAGCACAAATCTTATGGTCTTGCCTAGTAAATGAATGAAAACACAGTATTTAATGCATGAGGAAGAATAACAAATTGATTTCTACTAGGTATGTATATCAGAGTATAACCAATAGCCCTATTTAATGTAAATCTTATCTCAAAGGTTTCTGACACTAGCGTTGAATATGTAATTGTTTAGTGTTGTCGGCCTATCTCCATATCATCATGTAATTCTGATCCAGTCCTGGTTTTCTCACTACACATTGAATGAATTTGGTTTCTCAACAAACCTGTTGAACTGGACTTGCGATGTCATGGAGCTAAGCTAGTGGAAATATACTGTCCGCTTTCTAAAAACATATTCTGTTTGAATTGTTTTTTTTTTTTTTTGTGGGTTTTGCTATGAAATAGTTCGGCATCAAATTTTCCTTTGGCTTTCAACATATCCCGAATGAGTAACCTTCCTTAAATGAATTTGTATAATCAACGTTTACAACTACTTGACTAGATTTTGTACTATACTTGTTTTACTTAAGCTCTCTCCAATTTTTTGTGTGCAAGATTTCTGTTTTACTATACTTTTTTTAATTATACATTATATTTTTACTTTCAGTTGATATCTGGTCAGTGGGGTGCATCATGGGAGAATTGGTGAAAGGTTGTGTGATCTTCCAAGGCACTGATCGTATCCTTCCCCAGTCATCTTTGACTCCCCAGCCATATTCTCCATTACCACAAGACAAAATTATTCTTTCCTTCTGTGATGCTTGGTAATCTTCT
Source organism: Ascaphus truei (assembly GCF_040206685.1). Classification (NCBI taxonomy): domain Eukaryota; kingdom Metazoa; phylum Chordata; class Amphibia; order Anura; family Ascaphidae; genus Ascaphus; species Ascaphus truei. Next base: position 201,893,153 of record NC_134487.1, on the reverse strand, counting down.
CAAGAAAAAACAATGAAACATGTTTAATCCATTGAAATTCAAATAGCTTTAGGTTTGTGTTGAAACCAAATTATAGCATTTTATTTTTCTATTTTACTCAACATTTCTAACCTGTTTAACTACTAAAACGTCTTCAGTAATCTTTCTTGGCAATTGCAAATGAACACTGAAATGCTAATTATTTTGTAATTAGATGTTGGTAGTAATACATTTTCAAAACGTGCCTTAATGTTGGTTGAGATACAAAATATGAGTCAATCTAATACGAAACAAAATAAATATGGTACTATTTATTCTCCGTAAACTAATGTAATTGCACCAATAGCACCTATTTTTACAGTTCGGATTAAAAATTTTACTGGGGGTTTGTTGCTAAAAAAACCATTTAAATAAGGATTTGGGTTTTCAAAGACATTTTATTTATTATTTTATTATGAAAAGAATGTCTGTAGAAATGAAGAAAAATAGGTTTGTATATAAAAACATCTTCACATTTTCGTCTGCGGGTAAATTGAATTTCGGCAGCTCTGGTAGCGATTGTACAGCATAGGAGGTGCTTCTGGCATGGCTACATAATGGTTGATGAGATTCTTTATGATTTACTGTACGTTGCACTGTAACAAAACAAAAAAATCTGAAAATATGACATACTGTATGATAAGAAGCCAGATACACTCTTTACTTGCTCAACACAGGAAAATAAGTAAAGGTTAGGGCACTGAGGTGAGTAGTAGTAACATTAAAATGCAATTCCTCGTCTGTACCCGCAAGGTTGGGAAACAGAATTTACATTTTCTTTGACATTCATACCTACTGCTGCGGCCAAGTTTATTCGAGCATTTGCCCGTTCTTGGCCGCAGCAGTAGACTGGCGCGCGCCCGAGAGTGACGGGCGCGCGCCGAAGCAGCGGAAGAGCGCCCTCCGATCGGGGCGCTCTCCCTACCGCTGCCGGGTCCGCCGGGTCCCCCGGAACCCCCTGCCGCTGTCCCGCGATCGCGGGACACCAGGGCTCCCTCGGGGAGCCCCTGGACGCGCGTGCAGGGGGCGCACGCTCCCGAAGACGCGTGACCGCGCGTCTATGACGCGCGGCACGCCGAGGGGCGGCCACTAGCAAGCCGGGAAATCTCCCGGCTTGCGGTACCGGCCACACTCGAATAAAGTGTGTCGGTACTGTAATAATGTCTTCATTTTTCTCCCAAATTCCTGCACTTCCATTTAGTGTTTTATTCATACCTTTTTTCCCTTCAGTACCTTTTTAAATGGCCTAAAACCAATTCTCGTGTATGTGTATAATGTACATATATGCTTTATTTTACATGCATGATACTACTGATTAGAGTTCACCACAATATTTGTTTTGCACTATTTTTAGAAAGGAGTTTTTCATTTATTGTCCGTATTGTTTAGTCAGGAAGCACAAATATTTTTGTACTAAATGTAATTAACATTACTTTAATTATTCCTAATTATATCATTTCTAACGTAATATAGTAAATTATGTATAAAGATGCTAAAACATAACTGTCATGGTAGTGTAGCAATGTCTAGGATTGGTGTACATAGCTCTTTCTCATGTTGGCAGTAACCCTGGTAAGTGTGCAGGATTGCCAGCAACAATCAATGGAGGTTTGCCCTCACACCCTGGTGAGGTGTCAAATGTCCCCAAAGGAAGTGACAACATGCAGTGTGTTCCCACATAGTGATACAGAGCATGTTTGTTCTCTGGGGGGTGATATAAGACACAGCACTGCCTAAAGTTAGAAGTTCAGTTTCCTGTTGTTGTGCTGTTCAGTTCAGTGAGAGGCACGTGAAGGTCTGCAACAATGTTGCAGTGTCTCCTGCTAGCTGTGAGTCAGTGAGCATACGCAGCAGAGTTAGAGGAGCTGAGAGAGAGAGACAAAGCAGCTCAAGAGAGGAGCTTACAGCAGCCAGAGAAGCTGGGGAATCTCTTTAAGAGTAGAGGTGGAAAGCAGATCTATTAGGGTAAGGGACCTTCCTAATGGAGTGCTGCAAGGAGATGAGTGGCTGAGCTGCTAGCTGTGAGGGGCAGCTTGCCCATACCAACCATCAATAAAGATGCCCTGTTTGAATATACCTCCACTGTGTGAGTGTGGAGTTACTCAGCAGTGGATGGCACCACCAAGAAGGAGTTCCTCACCAGGACCATCTCCCTGCGGAAGCACAGATCCTGATGAGGTGGAGGCGCTGCACTGGATATAGGTAGGACTCGCACCCACTACCTCAGCTACCTGTCCTGATGACATCCCCTAATACCATCAAGCGGGAGACTCAGGAGTCCTGTTACTTGCAGGTGCACCACCATACACGATCACGTAATGGGGATTGGTTAGATTACCCGGGCCAATGTGAGATTGGGGGGGGGAAAACCCGTTACAATTGGAGGCGCTGCTGAGATGCCTGTTAACAGGACAGGCTTTTGCTAGGCACACAATAGGAAACAGGGAGAGTGTCTGCTGCCACTCTGTGCTGGAAAGGGAAAATCTAGGGGTAGTCAGGAGAACGAAAAACCTCGCAAAGCACGCCCTAGACTGACCTAAGGGGTTAGTGAGTCTGGAGCCGGGGGCTATAGCTGTCCTAGTCACCTTGAGGTAGCGCTAAGGGTAGGATGCCTGAAGGGATAGCCTGTTAACGTGGTCAGGAATTCTGGAGAGGATCTGCACTAGGCTAGCCAACAGTAGGTAGACGCCCAAGTACTGCATGGAATAGTACTCTAGTCCATTCCAGATCACTTACCATAGGGAGCACAGACTGGGAGGAAGGAGATACAGCAGACACAGCAAGAGTGAGCCTAGCCTGAGGTAGTGCAAACACGAGTCAGATCTACTTTAGGTACACATGGTGGTGCACAAGGCATGGTTGTTGTATCGGTATGGCAGCTGCCCCGCAGAGAGGAGCTCCATGTACAATCAGAACAAACACAGCAACCAAAATGGCGGTGGCGGAGTCAGTAGTAATGCTCACTCAGTCCGTTGCGTGTGAAGAGGACATAGGACAAGTGATGAAGCGGTACTACAGTCTTCGTCAGAAAGACGGAGAGGAGCTATCTGATTTCCTCCTGCGCATTATAACAGTCTTATGGGAGATGCGGAAAAGGGATCGTATTACGGCCACTGAGATGAATGTGTACTGTTGTGATCAATTTCTGAGAGGAGCAATACCTGACCATCCTATTGTAGTCAGGATGAGGTGCTCCTGAATACGGGGTGACCCCCTTTCCTGGAAGAAGCTAGTGGATGAGATAGAGAAACATGAAGTTACAACTGCTGCTAACATGGATTGCAGAGCGATCCAAAATGGCGGTTCCCGCTTTCCTGGGAGACCGCGTGGGCCAGTTGCAGAAAATGCTGCAAAGGCTAAAATTGCAGAAAGTTGGCCAGGATTGGCGCCACAAGGAAAACCACACCCTGCGGGGAGGTATGGCGCGAAAGCTGTAGCCGCGCCCTCAGAGACTGTGACGGACTCAGAGCCAATTAGGGGCCATAACGTGAATCTGTGTGATCCTCCCCAAATCTTCACCAGGGGGAGGGGTCCCCATCTCGGTCAGGCAGGAGCGGACACAGCCAAGTTGACGGCTGAAGCTCCGCCCTTGGTCAAGCAAGAACCAGTTGATCCTGGAGAAGGGGGATCGCTTCTAATGATTGCAAAGGAGCCTCAAGAGAAGGGGGCCCACAACCGCGGTGAGAGCCTGGAATCTCACTGTCGATCCCCTGCAGGAGTGCCACTCCCTGAGTGGGAGTTCGGCTCCTCGGCCGAGGAGCAAGCGACCCCAACGACGGTGGTGATGCGCCTACCGGCAGACCACTACAGCGGTGCGGTGAAAGAACCGGCACTTACCTGTGTCGCAGCAGAGCGGAGTCTCATGTTGCCGGTACAGAAACAACCTGAGAGGTGGAGTCCCACGGCCGTGGTGACTGGCGGAACAGACGGTGGAGAGGAACCCATCCCGAGCCGACGGAGCGGTGAGATACATCCTTACCCTCCACAGGCGCCGGTGGTGGCAACGGCGGAGAAAGGCCTAGCCCGGGCCCGAACGGAGCGGAGAGCAGAACCATCACTTCCGGCGGCGGACGTCGTTCTGGACGAAGAGGTTCCGGTTGGGAACCCAACGCAAGATGGCGGCGAGTTCCGCGAGATGGCCGCGTCCTCGCGGCCAAGCAGCTGTACCAGGTCGCCGGGGTCCGGGAAGAGCCGGCAGGCCTTGCGGAAGCCTGGGAACAATGACACGGATGAACCGGAGTGCCAGTCCGATGGTACTGGGCAAGGTAGCGAGAAGTTGCGGGTCGTAGCCCCGCGTATGTCGGCAGTGTTTCCTTATGCCCAACCCCCGGCCATAGTTAAAACCCATGCCCCTGTCACTTTTTCCTATGGGTCCCAGTCTAGCCAAGGGTTTTCTGGGGAGTCCCGAGCCACTTCTGAAGAATGGACTGGGGAAAACTTGGACTGGGGCGAGTGCTTTACATACGATGAGGGATCGGGGAGGGAAATAGCTATGCAAAGAATGTTATACTGCACTGATGATGACAATCGTACTGTTATGGTGGGGTGTGATTCTAAGAGCATTGGGTCAAATTTTGGGTCCCCAGGAACATTGGGAGTTTCATCTGGGGATTTGGGTAATGTTGCTCATATTGTGCCTATTGCCCAGGGAACCCCCTATGTGCCCCCACTGTCAGAAAGAGTTATTAGGGATCGCCAAAAGTGGTTACTTTATTTTCACCATCCATGGGAGGGAGAAAGTAAGTTCGAAATGGGTACCCCTGATGAAGATAGGGGATATGGCACTGATGAAGAGGAAGGATTAGGAGAAGAAAATTGGGATCCTGGCGGGTTAGATGAGAAGTGGTGTAGTCAAGAGGGGATAGTCTACATCTCCAGGAGATGCATTAGGGAGGTTTATGGGCATGATCCTTTCAGTCCATTAGTATCCATGCCAGGATTATGGGCTGATTGTTGGTGTCCAGTGTGTCACCCAGAGTGTTACTGCATTGATGCTCTAAGCCCAGTGGACCATGCTGTGCGCAAGCCACCTTGAGAAGGTATGGGGGTACCAGTCATGGGTTCTACAGAAGGGAATAATTCTGGGTGTTACACATCTACGTTAGGATGTATTTGTTATAATGTTTTGAGAAAAGATATGTACTGTAATAATGTGTTATGTTTTGCAGTGCTACCTGAAGGAAGGTTCCGCAAATTTAGGTTCCCAAGCGAGGACGTTGGGATTCCACCAGGGGGAGAATGTAGCGATGTCTAGGATTGGTGTACATATCTCTTTCTCATGTTGGCAGTAACCCTGGTAAGTGTGCAGGATTGCCAGCAACAATCAATGGAGGTTTGCCCTCACACCCTGGTGAGGTGTCATATGTCCCCAAAGGAAGTGACAACATGCAGTGTGTTCCCACTTAGTGATACAGAGCATGTTTGTTCTCTGGGGGGTGATATAAGACACAGCACTGCCTAAAGTTAGAAGTTCAGTTTCCTGTTGTTGTGCTGTTCAGTTCAGTGAGAGGCACGTGAAGGTCTGCAACAATGTTGCAGTGTCTCCTGCTAGCTGTGAGTCAGTGAGCATACGCAGCAGAGTTAGAGGAGCTGAGAGAGACAAAGCAGCTCAAGAGAGGAGCTTACAGCAGCCAGAGAAGCTGGGGAATCTCTTTAAGAGTAGAGGTGGAAAGCAGATCTATTAGGGTAAGGGACCTTCCTAATGGAGTGCTGCAAGGAGATGAGTGGCGGGGCAGCTTGCCCATACCAACCATCAATAAAGATGCCCTGTTTGAATATACCTCCACTGTGTGAGTGTGGAGTTACTCAGCAGTGGATGGCACCACCAAGAAGGAGTTCCTCACCAGCACCATCTCCCTGCGGAAGCACAGATCCTGATGAGGTGGAGGCGCTGCACTGGATATAGGTAGGACTCGCACCCACTACCTCAGCTACCTGTCCTGATGACATCCCCTAATACCATCAAGCGGGAGACTCAGGAGTCCTGTTACTTGCAGGTGCACCACCATACACGATCACGTAATGGGGATTGGTTAGATTACCCGGGCCAATGTGAGATTGGGGGGGGGAAAACCCGTTACAGTAGCTTACAGGGTTATAATATACACTAAATTAACTGGGTTGAATTGAATAAGACTGATATAATAAAGATATTTTATTCCTTAAAAGATAGGTGGACACAATGTTGGACAAATAACAAACGGAATATATACACTTACTTAGGAGGGGGACAATGAAATAACCAGAATTCAGGTTGGCAGTTTATCAGGTACAATTCAGGCAGAATAATGAAGACACGAAAGACAATGGGCATAGAGCTTGCAATCGTTTATACGGGATTTGGGCTCTATCCCTAACATTGGGACTCAGGCATTGGAGAACAATTACCAAGGCCCAATTACCTTTTGCTAACTCACGTGGGAAGCAAGATAGTACCTGCCCACATGGGGTTGGCATTCCTCTAGTCAGAGATCCATTTCCTTAACCCCACTCTAAAAAGCTAGCGTCTCCAAGTCTGCCAGATGGGGATCTGGACAGGAAAACTCTGACTTTAGGTATGAATTATGGCACTTAATACAAGTACTCACGTCCTGCTCTTCCCTGCCCTAGAATACTTGATCAGGGTGGGGGTGCCTTTGATCGGGGTATTCCCTGTAGACACACTGTCGCCCCCTGGCCATTAACATACCTCCTGGGCCAGTAACTTTGGCGGGCTTTTCAGTAGGCATGAATATACATTATATATTTCACAAGCTTTATACCTAAATATAATCCGTTCGGTGGGTCCGAGCCGGCTGAAATTTGCCATGTCCTCATGCCCGAGGTGACTTTACATGGTGGCCAAATCTCAGCTTCGTACGACCCACCGAACCGGAGTTATGACATTCACCTTTAATTCCCCATAGGGAACAATGGGGTCTTCTCCTCCATTGGAGTCAATAGCAGCAACCAGACTTTACACAGTTAACCATACTTCGTTCGGTTAGCCTGAGGGTCATGCAACCATGCCGGAGGGGTGACTACCTGGTGGCCGAATCCCAGTCCTCTAGCCTTCACCGAACCGGAGATAATGGTTTCAGGTTTACACAATTTTACACTTGTTGTTTTTGAAACCTAGCGGCTTTTTCCCTCATGGCGATGACCGTAACTTTACAAATGAAATACTCTCCGTTCGGTTAGTCTGAGAGGGCTGGAAATTGCCATGCAATCATGCCGGAAGCATGACTACCCGGTGGCCAAATTCCAGCTCTCCAGCTATCACGGAACCAGAGATAAGCACATCAGGTTTTGACAATTTTACACTTAGCCGTTTTTAAAACCTAGCGGCTTTTCTCAGCCATTGTGGTCAATGGCGGCGATCCTCGTGGCGGGCGCGACCCTTTCTTGCGGCCATTGCCTGTCGGACCCTGTTGGGGTCGAGTGAGGGGGTCCCCACGAGCTAGGGGCAAAAATAATTTTATTGTTAGCTGCCCCAGAACCGGAGTTAACAACTTTAATTGATGGTGAACTTGGCCGTAACCGAGTTCCCACGGCAATTTAGCGATCAAAATCTCTTTCTTAGAAATTGTATCGGCTTTCGGATTCTGCGGTTTGGCAGTCATCCAACTCAGTTCTTAGAGAGCGGACTCGAGGTATTCCCATTGAAATGCATTGCGCCATTCATTTCAATGGGGAGCTCCGCTCGTCCTCTCGGGCTCCACCTGCTGGTCTTCCTCGGTATAGGGCCAAAAACCCTGCAATCTCCATAGACTTCTATGGAGCTCCAATGGCGACCTAGGGGATAGTGCCGGCAAATGGTGGGTGAAAAGGCGGGAAGGGGAACAAAGGGCTATAAACATACAAACACAGTTAACCCTTTCCCTCCCGACCTGATCCCAGTGTAGGTGCTTGGTGCAACCATGGTAGAAGTAAAAACACATGTAATCAGGCAAATACATTTCAACCAAAGGGTTTGTTTGAAATGTATTTGTACTGAGGCAGGGGAATAAAAATACATGTAACCATTTTTATAGTTAACCCCTCGCCTCCCACACGATGGTAGGGGTGGCCATCTGGGGGGTAACCCCTTTATTACCGGGCCAGCCACCTCCTCTCATGACAATAACCTCCCCTAAATTCAGATAAGCTTCCAAATAGACGACCAGGGTAAGGGGAGGAGGGAAAGGAACCCTCGCTACTGCCCGTGACTAAGGTGCTACAACCTGGGGAAAAGGCAACAGCAATCAAGGAGAGAAAGAACCCCTATATTGGGAGCACTCTGTGGCTAATGATACTGATGTGAGAGTATAATATTAAAACCTGATAAAGACACAATGTACTGTAGTATAATGTATAGTGAAATGGGGTAAAAAACAACTTTATTAGGAGAAATCCTCAATTAAAATAAATGTCCTTATTATAAATCAATCCTATATAAGCAGTGAATTAAAATGCGGTGGAGGTGGGGTGAATCAAGGGATATAATAATCTAATAAAGCTTAAGGCTATCTAGGTATCCTGCAATGAGGCAGGTAGGTATGTGCCAAATGATTATTTCATAACCATATACAATATCACAAATTGGGCTGTTGTAATCCAGTGCTGCGAGTCCAACAAGTTGGCAGGTACAGAGTCACTGCCTAGATGTTTCTGACAACGACTTTTGACCGGAGCCCTCTCTGCATAAACTCTACGGCTAGGTGCTGCTCATATCATAGCTGGCTCAAAATGTATTGTTTATAAACACAATTCATATAATAAATGACTGTGAAGAATTGTGAAGAACCAGTGCTGCGAGTCTAACAGATGGGCAGCATAAATCTCTGCCCAGGTGTTTGGTAGACAACGACTTGTGCCCAGTGTCCAATGCCCTCACAAATATGAGTAAATGACAGGCTCATGAGATCCAAAATAACACAAGTATACACACTCTAAAGACCATATATATATATGATAGTGGAACTAGAGAAATCAGTGGTACTGGTGTCCAGTTCCCACGCAGTGCATCAACAGCGCGCTGATTCTGTCAAAGACATTTAAACCCTATGCGTCATAGGGCCATATAATATTGTATATAATGTTATACCCGACGTGACTTGGACATAAGGCAACCTAAGCGTGTCTAGCACCAAAATCCTAACCTATAATATCCTTGGATAGCCTATACATCACCCCCCTTTGCACACCATACAGACCGTGGTAGTCTGTGAGCCGGATACTTCTCAGCGTTGGAGACAGTGAGTAACCGGAAGTGATGAACCCGGAAGTCTCGGGAGACGTCACCAATGACGTCACTATGTCCCTAGTTGCCACAAATATTTGCCGAAACGTTGGACCTTTGGTGGCACAATAAACTGCACCTTTAGTAAGACCGTGTGCCTGCTTCCATTCCTTTGCTCAAGTACCTCTGGGATGTCTGGACCTCCCTGGATACAGCGCACCGGCAGATAAGTACCCCCCTCCAGCACCTACCAGCGGTGTGCATGTGCTTCTACATATGACTGTCTTCACAATTCTTCACAGTCATTTATTGTATGAATTGTGTTTATAAACAATGCATTTTGAGCCAGCTATGATATGAGCAGCACCTAGCCATAGAGTTTATGCAGAGAGGGCTTCGGGCAAAAGTCGTTGTCAGAAACATCTAGGCAGTGACTCTGTACCTGCCAACTTGTTGGACTCGCAGCACTGGATTACAACAGCCCAATTTGTGATATTGTATATGGTTATGATATAATCATTTGGCACATACCTACCTGCCTCATTGGAGGATACATAGATAGCCTTAAGCTTTATTGGATTATTATATCCCTTGATTCACCCCTCCTCCACCGCATTTTAATTCGCCGCTTATATAGGATTGATTTATAATAAGGACATTTATTTTAATTGAAGATTTCTCCTAATAAAGTTGTTTTTTACCCCATTTCACTATACATTATACTACAGTACATTGTGTCTTTATCAGGTTTTAATATTATACTCTCACATCAGTATCATTAGCCACAGAGTGCTCCCAATATAGGGGTTCTTTCTCTCCTTGATTGAAGCTTCCAAATAGGCAAAGATAGTGATTGTTGATGTACTGTTTTCTTATTTCCCACAAAGATTTTTATATATTGCTTTTTTATATGTATGTTATTTCTATCAACTCAGTTTCTAAACAGAGGACTTTATATTTAATGGTGAAATGTAAAAACAGTTTAGTTTAATACTAAAATATTAAGATCAGTAACTAGACCTGTAAGTAATATCCTACTAAAAAATGTAATTGCTCTAAATATTACTTTTATAATAGGCCATTCTAGTTAACTTGACAAAACGTGTACGACTTTATTCATGAAAATAGGTAGATTGGATAACATTATATTTCTTCTGTAATTTACGTTTTGTCTTATTTGTTTCCATTAATGTGGACAATAAATTATGCTTCCATTGTCATACTAATCTTCAGTATTTATTTAAAATGGCAATAGTATTTATCAAGGTACTGTACTTGCTTACATGAAGCAAAGGGTCTTTCTAAGTTTGGTTTGACATGAAATGTCTGTAAAAACATGACATTTTTTTTTTTTTTTTAAATCATCTTCGATTAAATCTCATGGTATTTCTTATAAGGCTGTATATTTTCCTATTATACTGTTAGTCTTCCATCCTGTTTTTGGTGAAACAATGCTTGACCCATATCCTTGTATGCTTTAATAAAGGGACCCTGGGCTTTGTGTTCTTTGTGCAAGCTGTAGTAAAAAAAAAGGAAATGGTGCTTGCATAAAATAAAAGTTAACACTTGTTCAAAGATCCATAAATATCTGAATTATAAAGCAATTTATATTCTCTTAACTGTTTAGAAATGGTCACATTTACCTTTACGTGCACATAGACACTTGTTCTAGACTTTATCCAAGCTAGAAAAAAATAATTATTTATCACCTCCTAGTGATATAGACTTTAAATGTAAAAAAAAAAAAATGCATAAATATCTATGTACCGCAACAGTAATTTTCTCTTAACCTGGCTTTTTAGGCATTATTGCGGCCTTTTTATCTTGCACGAAGTACACTTAATGTTAAATCTTTCAGTTTTATTTTCCTGAAGATTTTGTTTAGATATTGATCAGTGGAATAAAGTTATTGAGCAATTAGGAACACCATTGGCTGACTTCATGAAAAAACTTCAACCTACGGTGAGGAATTATGTTGAAAACAGACCCAAATACCCAGGTATTAAATTTGAAGAACTCTTTCCAGACTGGATATTTCCATCGGAATCTGAAAGCGACAAATTAAAAAGTAAGAGCTTTTGTGTATGTTTGTTTATCTGCTTAATATATGTCATACATTTGCGTAAAAATAGATTGGTTTCAACGCCACAACAAGTCTGAAGCATATTTGTTACATTGGTATTATTGTAATATGAACACCCCTGATGAAGCGATACGTGAAACATATGACGGGTCGCTGCTGAGAACAGACACCTTGTGCAGCATGGAGTCTTTGGGGTCTCCCTACCTGTAGATGCCATCTCTAACTATTTTACCGGGAATGTGGACTCATATCTTTTTGGAGGACTACCCAGTGGATAATGGGGTGATACGGAGTGTATACTCTACATGTACCTTATTTTTACCCTCCTGGACCGTTTGGCCCACTGTGCTGGCTCTTGAATGATATCCTGTTTCTCCTTTATGCACTTTAATATGGTTATGCTTATGTATTTTACGATCTACTGTGTACCCAGGCACTTTTATTCTGGCCAGTGAGGATCCATTTGTTTCCTCATATGGCTACTAAATCACTTCTGCACTTTTTCTATGATCTGGTATAGATTGACACTAATATTGTTAGATGTATTGCTCTGCTCTCACTGATTTAGATTTTGAAATGTTTTTAGTGTTGTATGTTCTCTGTCCAATATGAATTCAATGATTTATTTATATTATCATCAGTGTGCCCTATTTTGTAAAATCTCCATATCGCTTCTTGGGATATACTTTTCTCTTTCATTATTGTAATATGAACCAATCTCTGTGCTACACACAAGATTTATTACTACAATAATTGCATTTTAAATGTCATTTAAATTTTTTTTTAAATTTTTTTTAGCAAGTCAAGCTAGAGATTTATTATCTAAAATGCTAGTCATCGATCCTGACAAACGGATTTCTGTAGATGAAGCTTTGCGCCACCCTTACATCAGTGTCTGGTATGATCCAGCTGAAGCAGAAGCAGTAAGTTGTTTTGTTTTATTTCCCCTTCTTTTAGAAACGAAACATTTGATGAAGAAACGTCAATAATTTTGTAGCACGTTGATTAACATCTACTTAAAAGTTCAATTTTAGAAATACAATTCTTAATGTAAGATATTATTCTGTATTGTATAAATTCATAGCTCTTCTGATACTATACATATATATATATATATATTTTAAAATATATTCATAAGTTAATAATGACCAGGGTTGCGTTAAGTTGCCAGCCATGGCAGCTCACATCTTTGTACATATTCTTGGTGTCCAGGCTGTTATACCACCATCCCAGCATATTTATTTTGTCATAAATTATTTAAATGATAATGTAATCATTCAAATAAATAAGAACATCTAAATGTTTCTTTATTTTTCTAAAATATTTATAAAGACGTGCTTGACTAGGAAGCGAGGAGCAAAAATTGTGTTGTGAATGGTCAGTTCTCAAGTCCTCATATTCCACTTCTCAATCAGCAAAGACATTGTGACTACATAGGAAAACATAAAAAATATGCCTAATTTAGAACTTCGTAAATTTGCTTATTGGAAACATTCTGTTGTCATTTTATGTTACATGATTCATTTCCAATACTCATGCGTTATATAATGGTCAGCTTGAATACATTCTTCTTCATTCAGTGGACTGCTTGAAAGTCCAAAAACAATGACATATGACTTCCTTATTTAACTCGCTTTAATTAACCACATAGAAAAACAGACCATTTTAGTGTTCTGATATAGGGTTGGATTATTATACTTCTGATCTCATTCATGTGGTATTCATGCATTTTTTTCTGAACATCATTTAAGTTTTCAGTTTTCATTATCCATGTTTGAGCCTTGCACTAAAAATGAAAACAGGTGTGTTTGTGTGTGTGTGTGTGTGTGTGTGTGTGTGTGTATATATACATACAGGCATACCCCGCATTAACGTACGCAATGGGACCGGAGCATGTATGTAAAGTGAAAATGTACTTAAAGTGAAGCACTACCCTTTTCCACTTATCGATGCATGTACTGTACTGCAATAGTCATATACATGCATAACTGATGTAAATAACGCATTTGTAACATGCTCTATAGTCTCCCCGCTTGCGCACAGCTTCAGGTACAGGTAGGGAGCCGGTATTGCTGTTCAGGACGTGCTGACAGGCGCATGCGCGAGCTGCCGTTTGCCTATTGGGCAATATGTCCTTACTCGCGAGTGTACTTAAAGTGAGTGTCCTTAAAGCGGGGCATGCCTGTATACAGTTGTGTTAAAAAGAAAGTACATCCTCTTTGAATTCTATGGTTTTACATATCAGGACATAACAATCATCTGTTCCTTAGCAGGTTTAAAAATTAGGTAAATACAACCTCAGATGAACAATAACACATGACATATTACACTGTCATGATTTATTTAACAAAAATAAAGCCACAATGGAGAAGCTATGTGTGAAAAAACTAAGAAAAACTAAGTATACCTTATGATTCAATAGCTTGCAGAGAGAGGCTTTCCTCCTGGCAACCCTTCCAAACAAACCATACCTGTTCAGTCTTTTTCTAATTGTACTGTTATGGACCTTAACATTTAACATGCTAACTGAGGCCTGTAGAGTCTGATATGTAACTCCTGGGGGTTTTTTTGCAATTTCTCTGATCATTGCACGGTCTGACTTTGGGGTGAATTTACTGAGATGTCCACTCCTGGAAGATTGGCAACTGTCTTGAATGTTTTCCACTTTTGAATAATCTTTCTCACTGTAGAATGATGTACTTTAAATTGTTTGGAAATGGCCTTATAAGCCTTCCCAGATTGATGGGCAGCAACAATTGTTTCTCTAAGATCATTGATGATGTCTTTCCTCCTTGGCATTGTGTTAACACACACTTGAATGCTCCAGACCAGCAAACTGCTAAGTCTTCGGCTTTTATAGAGGTGGTCACACTTGCTGATGATCAATTAATCAAGGGCATTTGATTAGCAGCACCTGTCTGCTACTTAGCATCTTAATTCCTATGGAAGCAGTAAGGGTGTACTTAGTTGTTCACACATAGCTTCTCCATTTTGGATTTATTTTTGTTAAATAAATCATGACACGGTGTAATATGTCATGTGTTGTTGTTCATCTGAGGTTGTATTTACCTAATTTTTAGACCTAAGGCAGCAGTGCGCAAACTGGGGGGCGCGCAAGATTATTTAGGGGGGCGCAGGCTGCGTGCGGGGAAGCCTGGGGGCGGGCAGAGCTGTGCACGGACGGCCAAGCTCAAGCTCCGTGCTGCTTCTGTGTGATCTCTGCCTGCAGCGGGGTCGAGGCCTTCCCTGCACATAGACAGCCCCTCCTCCTGTCCCAGTTTTAAGCCGCACATGGGGGACTGGAGCAAGCTTAATACTCCCTCTCCCCCCCCAGGTGAAAGTGTGTCGTGTGTGTGGTGTGTGGTGTGTGTGTGTGGTTGGTGTGTGGTGTGTGTGGTGTGGTGTGGTGTGTGTGGTGTGTGTGTGAAAAAGAGACATGGGGGGGAGAGAAAGAGAGACGGGGGGAGAGAAAGAGAGACGGGGGGGGAAAGAAAGAGACGGGGGGGGAGAGAAGAGAGAGGGGAGAGAGAGACGGGGGGAGAGAGAGAGACGGGGGGGAGAGAAAGAGAGACGGGGGGAGAGAGAGAGACGGGGGGGAGAGAAAAGAGACGGGGGGGGAGAGAAAGAGAGAGACGGGGGGAGAGAAAGAGAGACGGGGGGAGAGAAAGAGAGACGGGGGGAGAGAAAGAGACATGGGGGGGGGAGAGAGAGAAAGAGACATGGGA